>NW_026019947.1:747287-789357 GCF_900185275.1 Solanum verrucosum | reverse complement strand
TTCTAGAGGTGTTGACAGCATTTGGGTCATCGTGGATCGATTGACTAAAGTCCAGCACACTTCCTTCCTGTTCATACTACCTTCAGTGCCGAGAGGTTGGCTCGTATCTATATTCGGGAGGTAGTTCGTCTTCATGGTGTGCCTGTTTCTATTATTTCAGATCGGGGTTCACAGTTCACTTCCAGCTTTTGGAGGGCTTTTCAGGAGGAGTTGGGAACCCGTGTCCACCTTAGCACACATTTCACCCACAGACGGATGGTCAGTCAGAGCGTACTATTCAGGTCCTTGAGGATATGTTGCGGGCCTGTGTTATGGATTTTGGAGGTCAGTGGGACCAGTTCTTGCCTTTGGCGGAGTTTGCGTACAACAACAGCTACCACTCGAGTATTCAGATGGCCCCATTCGAGGCCTTATATGGTAGGCGTTGTCGCTCTCCAGTGGGTTGGTTTGAGTCTACAGAGCCTAGGCCGCGTGGTACAGATTTGCTTCAGGAGGCCTGGATCAGGTGAGGGTGATTCAGGATGGCTCAGGACGGCTCAGAGTAGGCACCAGAGTTATGCTGATCAGAGGCGTCGACCTTTGAGATTCTCTGTTGGTGACCGGGTATTCCTCGTGTGTCGCCCATGAAGGGCGTGATGAGGTTTGGGAGGCGGGGCAAGCTTAGCCCAGGTACATTGGACCTTTTGAGATACTACGGACAGTTGGGGAGGTTGCTTATGAGTTGGCCCTACCTCCAGTATTTTCAGCCATCCACCCAGTGTTTCATGTTTCGATGCTGCGGCGGTATGTTCCTGATGAGTCCCATGTGCTCCAGTATGATGCAGTCGAGTTGGATGATCGTTTGACATTTGTAGAGGAGCCAGTTGCCATTCTAGCCAGAGATGTGAGGAGATTGCGCTCGAGAGCCATTCCTGTTGTTAAGGTCCGTTGGAGGCATCGTCCAGTCGAGGAGGCTACCTGGGAGACCGAGCAGGAGATGCGAGAGCAGTTTCCCGGCTTGTTTGAGCCTTCAGGTACTTCTTGATCTTTTCTTTCGCGGACGAAAGTTCTTTTAGTAGTGGATATTGTAATGACCCTCAGGTCATTTTTAAATTAAAGAATTCTTTCCCTCGTATAGAGCATTCCTGTAGCGACCCCAAGTCATTTATGACTTGCTGGCACTGACTGTTCGGTTGCCTGGTCGTTCGTTTGGGTTTTAGGCCCGTTTCCCTGTTTTGGAGATTTTTATAACTTGAAAAGTTGACTTTGTTCAACCTTCTTGGAAGTCGTGCTCAGATGAAAATTCTGACAGCTATGTTAGCTTGGGAATATCGATTTTGGTCTAGAACGACCTTTGTTCACTTCCCGAGACTTTAGGTGGCAGTTGTGGAATCTGGCTCAAACGATACTGGGTGTGGGACCCACTTTTCATCGAAGCAATCTCCAAATGGAAATTCCGCCTTCACCGTTGAGTCCGAAATTTCGTTTCCAATCAGATTCCAAATATGGTTTGTATATTTCCGACTCCGAACGAGTCCGAAAAATCGAAATTTAAGTTTGAAGGGTTGTACAATTTTGACGCGGCGGTGACGTGGCAGAGCCACGCGATGCCACGTGGCGGCGATGGTTAGGACCATTTTCGTCCATTTTTTTCCCTCAACTTCAACATAAGATTGCTCCTTCATTTTGAGTCCAAATTAGGTACTTCAAAAGGCTAACTTCAAGAGAATCTCGTGGGGAATCTAGCGGTGATCTTAGAAACGTGACGGGAGGCTTCATTTGAGGTAAGGAATCGATTTTAGCCACTGCCAGGGTCATTTCCGGATTGAATTGTTGTTGAATTTTAAAATGTGAGATCTTGATCATCTTAGGTCCGTTTTGAGTCATTCTTCAGGCTAACTTGTAGAGTTTTTCGCAAGGATCGTCGTGGTATATTCTGTTTGGGTTGAAAGGGTCTCGTTTTTCCAGAAATTGGTGATCAAGGGGCTGCCCATTTTAATTGTTGTGGCTGATTTGCTATGTTTTAGGCATCTGTTTGTGCTAAATTTTGGGATATTAGTTTAGTAAGGTATTTGGGACGTTTTCACGGATTCGTTTTCGAGATTCCAATTGTGGGCCCCACAATCCCGTTTTAGACCCAATTTTTTGGTCCGTCTCCGAAAAATATAATTTTAGTGTCAATATATTCGTAATGACGAGGTGATTAACCTTTTGTTAGTGGGGAAGCATTTGGAGACCGTTCGAAGGGGAAAAGATCCGGTACCGTGAGTTGGAGCACGCGTGGTCGGCTTTCTAGTAGGCTATGGCTTTCTCTCGTGTGATTGAGCATGTTTAGGCAATTGTTTATTGATTTGCTTGAGTATGGAGGGGTTCGGGTGTCGAGCATGCTAAATTTCTATAATTCCTGCCTTAGACCTTATTTCGGGAAAGTGTTGGATTATGACAGCATGTCTCTTGATATTATTGAATATCCATATCTTGTGCTGTATATGATAATATTGATTTGAAGTATGTTTGGCCTTAGTCTAGGCTTAGACTAGTGTTGCCATAGACTTGCGAGATTTCGGATGTCGTTGGGTAGTAGAACTTTTTCCGACGTCGTTTCGGACGGTCAACTCCTTGTAGACTGATATAGCAGACTTGAGTCTGATAGTCGGTAACTCGTTTAGGGACTTGTACTCATTTTCTAGTAGCTCTGTACTGGTGACTTCCAGGTTCTGGGAGGGATCTTTATTTGTATATATGTTTTGGGTTGCTTTCATCTGTTTATATTGTTATTTTCCTA
Organism: Solanum verrucosum; assembly: GCF_900185275.1. NCBI lineage: Eukaryota > Viridiplantae > Streptophyta > Magnoliopsida > Solanales > Solanaceae > Solanum > Solanum verrucosum. The sequence continues at coordinate 786,593 of NW_026019947.1, read as the reverse complement.
CTCTTGTTTAATTTCTACCCTTAGACCCATTACTTGTTGTTCCGGGTTACGGGTTGGCTTACCTGCTGGTGGGTTATAGTAGGTGCCATCATGACTTGAGAAATCGGGTCGTGACAAATTGGTATCAGAACCTAGGTTCGTCGGTCTCACTTGTACAGAGCTAATGTCTAGTAGAGTCCTGCAGATCGGTACGGAGACGTCTATTACTTATCTTCGGGAGGCTACAGGATGTCTTTAGGAACGTGTCGCTTTTGTATCACTGTCGTGCATTGTGTGTCTTATCGGTTTCTGAAAATCTTACTTGTACCACTCTTTTATAGGGATGGCTCGCACGCGTGGTAGGGCCTCAGCTAGGGGTAGAGGCCGACCTCGAGGTCGTGCCAGAGCTACAGCACCAGCCCAGGACCGAGAGCAAACTCCGGAGCCGGTGATAGAGCCACCAGCAGCTCCAGCACAGCAGCAGCCGATGGGCCCGGGACCAGCCCAGCCACCGCCCGAGCCTATGGCAGCTCCAGATATACAGGTGATGCTCGTACAGATACTAGCTGCCATTGGGGGTATGCAGCAGGCCCCAGCTCTAGCCATTCCAGTACTGCAGAGCCAGTCTACACCAGCGGGCCGCTCATTTCTGGATGTAGTGGACCATGCCCGCACTATCGAGCAGCTCCGTTGCGAGGCCCAAGGGGGCAGCGGCAAGAGAGCTAGACAGGAGGATAGTCATGATAGGCGCCGTTTCAGACCCCGAGAGTCTTATGATAGATCTCAGTAGAGGTTTCAGTTGGGTCAGTCTAGTAGCCCCTTCCAAGCTTCTCTCCAGGCATCGGAGGGTGATCAGCACCGCCATATTGGTTTTAGTGCCGGTTCTAGTCGGGGCCGAGATAGTTCACAGATGGGTTCTTCTGGCCGGGGCAGCCGACCTCCAGCTCTCAGTCGACAGTCCCAAGGGTGATATGAGTCTGGGGAGTTAGATCATTAGGCCCGCGAGTGTCCCCATCGCAGGTTAGCCTTACCCGCTCCACAGTCAGCTAGGCATGCGCCAACACCTCCAGCTAGAGGCAGAGGCCAGGGACAGGACCGTACGGGTGGTCACCAGGGTATACGGGGTGGTCCCCGAGGAGGCAGATTAGGGGGCAGAGCCGATGCACAGGGTAGGGGAGTCCAGGCCCACTTTTATGCAGTTCCAACTAGAGCAGATGCTGAGACCTCGGACGACGTGATCACAGGTACAGTGTTATTATGCCATCAGCCCGCATCCTCCTTATTTGATCCAGGCTCTACTTATTCCTATATATCTGTTTATTGTGCTCCTCGATTGAGTATGATCCCAGAGATATTGGTTGAGCCGTTGCGTGTTTCAACCCCAGTAGGTGATTCTTTAGTAGTGGATCAGGTAGTTAGATCCTGTGTGGTGACTATTCAGAGGCGAGATACTAGGGTTGATCTTATTTTGCTTGATATGGTGGATTTTGATTTGATTTTGGGTATGGATTGGTTATCTCCCCACCATGCGGTCTTGGATTGCTACGCTAAGACCGTTACTTTAGCCATGCCTGGTATTCCACCAGCGGTGTGGCAAGGCTCTTGTAGTCGCACGCCAGTTGGGGTGATATCTTTTGTTCGGGCCCAGAGGTTGATGGCTAGCGGGTGTTTGGCTTATTTAGCTTATGTTAGAGATGTTAGTAGGGAGGGTCCTACCGTTGATTCAGTACCTATTGTTCGAGAGTTTACAGATGTGTTTCCTGCCGATCTGCCTGGTCTCCCTCCTGGTCGTGACATTGACTTTTCTATTGAAGTAGAGCCGGGAAATAAGCCCATTTCTATACCACCGTACCGTATGGCCCCCGTAGAGCTCAAGGAGCTCAGTGTTCAGATTCAGGATCTCTTAGATAAGGGATTCATTCGGCCTAGTGTATCGCCTTGGGGTGCCCCAGTCCTCTTCGTAAAGAAGAAGGACGGTACTATGCGATTGTGTATTGACTACAGGCAGCTGAACAAGGTGACGGTGAAGAACCGTTACCCCATGCCTCGTATTGATGATTTGTTTGATCAGCTTCAGGGTGCCGCCGTGTTTTCTAAGATTGATTTGAGGTCCGGGTACCATTAGATGAGGATTAGGGCAGCGGACATCCCTAAGACCGCATTTAGGACTCGCTATGGCACTATGAGTTCCTTGTGATGTCTTTTGGGTTGACTATCGCCCCTGCCGCCTTCATGGACTTGATGACACGTGTGTTCAGGCCATACCTTGATTTATTTGTCATTGTCTTCATTGATGACATACTGGTATACTCGCGGAGCCGGAGTGAGCATGAGCAGCATTTGAGGATAGTGCTCCAGACTTTGAGAGATCAGCGGCTTTATGCCAAGTTCTCAAAGTGCGAGTTTTGGCACGTTTGATGTCCAAGGAGGGTATTCGGGTTGATCCGACGAAGATTGAGGTTATTCGTGATTGGCACAGGCCCACCTCTGTGACTGAGATTCGTAGCTTCGTCGGATTGGCAGCTACTATAGGCGTTTTGTTAGGGATTTTCTACTCTAGCAGCGCCTTTGACTCGGTTGACTCGCCAGGATGTTCGTTTGTGTGGTCGGAGGAGTGTGAGAGGAGCTTTCTGAGGCTTAAGGAGTTGCTTACCACCGCTCTTATATTGACTCTTCCAGTTGAGGGCGAGGGGTTTACTGTTTATTGTGACGCATCCGGCATTGGTTTGGGTTGTGTACTGATGCAGCAGGGCCGCGTTATTGCTTATGCGTCGAGGCAGCTTAAGTGGCACGAGCGCAACTAACCCACTCATGATTAGAGTTGGCGGCAGTGGTTTTTGCGCTTAAGATTTGGAGGCATTACCTGTATGGAGTTCGATGCGAGATCTATACTGATCACAGAGTCTTCAGTACATCATGAGCCAGAGGGACCTTAATTCGAGGCAGCGTCGTTGGATTGAGCTCCTGAAGGACTACGACCTCTCTATTCTCTATCATCCGGCAAGGCGAATGTGGTAGCAGACGCCTTGAGCCGGAAGGCAGTGAGTATGGGTAGTCTAGCCTTCTTATCTGTTGAGGAGCGACCCTTAGCTTTGGACATTCAGTCCTTAGCTAATAGCATGGTTCGGTTGGATATCTCAGATTCTAGACGCGTCTTGGCCTTTATGGGAGTTCAGTCTTCTTTGCTTGATAGGATCCGTGGTTGCCAGTTTGAGGATGATACTTTGGTGGCCTTAGAGATCGAGTGTTAGCGGGTGATGGTGGTCAGGCTACCTTAGATCCTGATGAGTGTTGAAATTTGCCGGCCGCATCTGTGTTCCAAGAGTTGGAGATTTGATACAGTTGATACTTTCTGAGGCCATGTGTCTAGATACTCTATCCATCCGGGCACAGCGAAGATGTATCGTGATTTGAGGCAACATTACTGGTGGAGTGGCATGAGGAGAGATATTGTTGACTTTGTTTCCCGTTGCTTGTGCTGCCAGCAGGTAAAGGCCGAGCATTTGAGGCCTGGTGGCGAGTTCCAGAGATTACCCATTCCGGAGTGGAAGTGGGAGCGTATCACTATGGACTTCGTTGTGGGGTTGCCTCGGACTTCTAGAGGTGTTGACAGCATTTGGGTCATCGTGGATCGATTGACTAAGTCAGCACACTTCCTTCCTGTTCATACTACCTTCAGTGCCGAGAGGTTGGCTCGTATCTACATTCGGGAGGTAGTTCTCTTCATGGTGTGCCTGTTTCTATTATTTCAGATCGGGGTTCACAGTTCACTTCCAGCTTTTGGAGGGCTTTTCAGGAGGAGTTGGGAACCCGTGTCCACCTTAGCACAGCATTTCACCCACAGACGGATGGTCAGTCAGAGCGTACTATTCAGGTCCTTGAGGATATGTTGCGGGCCTGTGTTATGGATTTTGGAGGTCAGTGGGACCAGTTCTTGCCTTTGGCGGAGTTTGCGTACAACAACAGCTACCACTCGAGTATTCAGATGGCCCCATTCGAGGCCTTATATGGTAGGCGTTGTCGCTCTCCAGTGGGTTGGTTTGAGTCTACAGAGCCTAGGCCGCGTGGTACAGATTTGCTTCAGGAGGCCCTGGATCAGGTGAGGGTGATTCAGGATAGGCTCAGGACGGCTCAGAGTAGGCACCAGAGTTATGCTGATCAGAGGCGTCGACCTTTGAGATTCTCTGTTGGTGACCGGGTATTCCTCCGTGTGTCGCCCATGAAGGGCGTGATGAGGTTTGGGAGGCGGGGCAAGCTTAGCCCCAGGTACATTGGACCTTTTGAGATACTCCGGACAGTTGGGGAGGTTGCTTATGAGTTGGCCCTACCTCCAGTATTTTCAGCCATCCACCCAGTGTTTCATGTTTCGATGCTGTGGCGGTATGTTCCTGATGAGTCCCATGTGCTCCAGTATGATGCAGTCGAGTTGGATGATCGTTTGACATTTGTAGAGGAGCCAGTTGCCATTCTAGCCAGAGATGTGAGGAGATTGCGCTCGAGAGCCATTCCTGTTGTTAAGGTCCGTTGGAGGCATCGTCCAGTCGAGGAGGCTACCTGGGAGACCGAGCAGGAGATGCGAGAGCAGTTTCCCGGCTTGTTTGAGCCTTCAGGTACTTCTTGATCTTTTCTTTCGCGGACGAAAGTTCTTTTAGTAGTGGATATTATAATGACCCTCCAGGTCATTTTTAAATTAAAGAATTCTTTCCCTCGTATAGAGCATTCCTGTAGCGACCACTTGCTGGCACTGACTGTTCGGTCGCCTGGTCGTTCGTTTGGGTTTTAGGCCCGTTTCCCTGTTTTGGAGATTTTTATAACTTGAAAAGTTGACTTTGGTCAACCTTCTTGGAAGTCGTGCTCAAATGAAAATTCTGACAGCTAGGTTAGCTTTGGAAGATCGATTTTGGTCTAGAACGACCCTTTGTTCACTTCCCGAGGCTTTAGATGGCAGTTGTGGAATCTGGCTCAAACGATACTGGGTGTGGGACCCACTTTTCATCGAAACGATCTCCAAATGGAAATTCCGCCTTCACCGTTGAGTCCGAAATATCGTTTCCAATCAGATTCCATATATGGTTTGTATTCTTCCGACTCCGAACGAGTCCGAAACATCGAAATTTAAGTTTGAAGGGTTGTAGAGTTTTAACGCGGCGGTGACGTGGCAGAGCCACGCGACGCCACGTGGCAGCGGAGTGGAAATCTGGAAATTTCCAGAATTTAGGACGAATTTCGTCCATTTTTTTCCTTCAACTTCAACTTAAGATTTCTCCTTCATTTTGAGTCCAAATTAGGTGCTTCAAAAGGCAAACTTCAAGAAAATTTCGAGGGGAATCTAGCGGTGATCTCATAAACGCGAGGGGAGGCTTCATTTGAGGTAAGGAATCGATTTTAGCCACTGCCAGGGTGATTTTCGGATTGAATTGTTGTTGAATTTTGAAATGTGAGATCTTGATCATCTTAGGTCCGTTTTGAGTCATTTTTGAGGCTAACTTGTAGAGTTTTTCGCAAGGATCGTCGTGGTATAATCTGTTTGGGTTGAAAGGGTCTCGTTTTTTTGGAAATTGGTGATCAAGGGGCTGCCCATTTTAATTGTTGTGGCTGATTTGCTGTGTTTGAGGCAACTGTTTGTGCTAAATTTTGGGGTATAAGTTTAGTAAGGTATTTGGGACGTTTTCACGGATTCGTTTTCAAGATTCCAATTGTGGGCCCCACAATCCCGTTTTAGACCCGATTTTTGGTCAGTCTCCGAAAAATATAATTTTAGTGTCAATATATTCGTAATGACGAAGTGATTAACCTTTTGTTAGTGGGGAAGCATTTGGAGACCGTTCGGAGGGGAAAAGATCCGGTACCGTGAGTTGGAGCACGCGTGGTCGGCTTTCAGGTAGGCTATGGCTTTCTCTTGTGAGATTGAGCATGTTTAGGCAATTGTTTATTGATTTGCTTGAGTATGGAGGGGTTCGGGTGTCGAGCATGCTAAATTTCTATAATTCCTTCTTTAGACCTTATTTCGGGATAGTGTTGGATTATGACAGCATGTCTCTTGATATTATTGAATATCCATATCTTGTGGTGTATATGATAATATTGATTTGAAGTATGTTTGGCCTTAGTCTAGGCTTAGACTAGTGTTGCCATAGACTTGCGAGATTTCGGATGTCGTTGGGTAGTAGAACTTTTTCCGACGTCGTTTCGGACGGTCAGCTCCTTGTAGACTGATATAGCAGACTTGAGTCTGATAGTCTGAGCCTTAGCTAGGCGGTAACTCAGCTTATGACCTTGTATCCATAATGCCCTGCTTTTCTATTAGCTACAGTACCCGGTTAGAGTCAGTGGTTCAGCTTACCTGTGATCTGGTTTTGGCTACAGTACCCGGTTCGAGTCCGTGGTCCAGCCCACCCGTGCCCGACCTTTGGCTACAGCACCCGGTTCGAGTCCGTGGTCCAGCCCATATAGGTTGACTTATTAGCTATAGTACCCGGTTCGAGTCCGTGGTCCAGCTTGCACGTGGTGTATTCCCAATTCCTCACTAAAGCTTCAGTTTAGTCTTGATTACTCTCATCTGTAGGTTGAGGTTTTGGAGGTTGGAGAGATTCCGATTAAAGTCCGGGACGTAATGAGATCCTGGAATATGATTGGGAATGGTTCAGTTAAAAGTCCGGAAATTGGTAATATTGTGATAGACCTTCTAGCTCCATTATTTTACTTTAACTGCTGATGCATCTGCCGGGCTTATGGGGGTCCGTGCAGGTGGTTTCTTTTATTGTGCACGAGCGTACCCGTCGGGTTTATGGGAGCCCGGCGGAGTTAGTTAGATTACTTGTCTTTGTTGCCTGTACGCTCGTGTACATACCCCCATTTACTACTCTTTGCACTTGATGTGACCCTTTATTTGCATTTCAGTTCACTTTTGCTTATCTTGCTCAGTCGGCCTATGATGCCTACTGGGTACCTGTTGTTTTGGTACTCATGCTACGCTCTGCATCTATTTTGTGATGCAGGTCCGAGCATTAGTAGCCAGCATTGATCGAGCTTGGAGTAGACTTATCTGGAGACGGGGGTGAGCACACGGCGTTTTGTACTATTTCAGTCTCCATCTGTATATATAGACTTGTCTTATTCCTTTCGAGACAGTCCAGTCTCTGTTGTCCAGTTTTGGGACTTGTACTCATTTTGTAGTAGCTCTGTACTGGTGACTTCCAGGTTCTGGGAGGGATCTTTATTTGTATATATGTTTTGGGTTGCTTTCGCCTGTTTATATTGTTATTTTCCTACTCTTGTTTAATTTCTACCCTTAGACCCATTACTTGTTATTCCGGGTTACGGGTTGGCTTACCTGCTGGTGGGTTATAGTAGGTGCCATCATGACTTGAGAAATCGGGTCGTGACACTCATGATGAAGACAATGTTCAAGAACAAGGTTAAGACTTTAAGGCTTGTTAATGAGTTAATAAAGCTTAAAGTTTTTAATGATTTGCTAAGTTTGGAAGATTTGAGCAAATAGTGTATCTACGAGATGACATGGTTAGAAATCACCTATGTGAGTGTGAAGTGTAAGCCGCTTCAAAAAGAATTTTATGTCAAAAGCCTATTCTTTATACACTCATGAAACTAGGAGGTGTTCATGGCTGAAACGAACACAACCGTAAGAAGCATAAACGGTAAAGGGTTAATTGTGTGACATATGGTTGTCTAGGTATACACCAAAGCTCGACGGTTCAAAGATATCGCATCTACCGATTGACCGAGTATATCCGACATATGTTCACTACGAAAAGTCCAAGGGGAAACCTACTTATCCAGATGCAATTGATTCTTTCTTGTAAAGTGCACACTCGTCCGTGCATTCCTTATGTTATAAACATTCCCCATTAATGTGGGGGATTGTTGGGTATGTAGCAAGAGTTAATGGGAAATGAAGGGAAGATGAAAAAGGAACTTGAAAAAGTTGGGAACTTGGAAAGTTGAGAACTTGAAAAGTCCTCTTATGCTTTATTGAAAAGACATTTGTCCCTCATCGGTGGTGGAAAGAAAAATAGGAGAGTTTAAATATAGAAACACTCCTATTAATTGTTAAAAAGGTTGGAAAGACGGACCTACCTCGCCCCGTCGTCGTCGTCGCTCGCTCGGCTCGACTTTGGCTTTGGAAAAATGATCGATCGAGAGATTATTTTTTGGACAAAGTTTGTTTTAATTATTTTAGTTAATTAATTATTTAATTAATTAAATTAAATTAAATGACCAACGTTTTAATTAGTTAATTAACCAATTCAATTAATTAGTTAATTGGCCCGACCCGACTCGGATCCACGCACGACCCGTTTTATTTAAATCTTTCCCATTTTATTTGAATTTCCCGCCGTTGGAAGTGACTGTTCTGAAAGGGTTGCAACTTTCAGAAACAACCATGACCGTTTGAAAGGTTGCAAACTTTCATGAATGGTCGTGTGGATTCTGAAAGGATTGCAACCTTTCGGAACCAGTTCCTCTTGCCTATAAATACATTGATTCCTCAGACTTATTCCTTACGAATTTTTCTAATTTCTTATTCTTCTTCTGCACAAAATTTCTTCGTGTACTTTACTGTTGTTGAGTGGTTCACTGACAGCAGAGTTTTGGGTATCAATACACTGGTGATTGAGATCATTCTATCTTGGGAGGACATATTACAAATCAAACCTTAGATACTAGAGGGGAATAATTTCCTTAAGGGGACACTGTGCATTCAGTGGGTTTGATCTTTTTTCTGATTCTGTTTTTCCAGATTGTGGTACGTTTTTTACAGATTTTAGTTTTGTCAATTAATTTATGTTCATCTATTCTTACTGGTTTATTAAACTTTGGTTACTTCGTGTTTCTGCAAAGTTTATTGAAATCAGTAATTCTGGTTTTTTATACACAGATTGACAACATCTCCCACTTCAATAGTGGTTTTTAGGGTTTGGTCTCCCAGGATTGAAAGTTAGAAACTATGATGTGAGAGCTAGCCACCATCCTAGGTGATTTGTTTCAACTTGACTAAAGCATTTGGTTGATTGAGTAATTTGCTGCCTACTTTTTCGTGCTCGTAGGATGTAGCAAGTTCGGATAGACTATCTAGGTGTGCACAAATTGAATCAAGCACCACTCTTAATAAAAAGACAATTATTCCTTTCCATAGGACCCACAATTATGGCTTTTTCCTCCTAGAGAATTGGTAATTCCAAATAGGATTGATTGACAGATTAAAAATGATTGGACCAAATTGAGTAGCTAATAGCAAATTGCTTTTTGTTGGAAATATTTTAGTAGCCTATAAGAACAGTCATAATACATTAGAGAATGTTTTTGGTACGGAGAAAAATATTTTATGGAAAATAAGTTTCTTAAAAATACGCATAGATGATTCTGGAATCGAATAAGTTGAGATTAGTGTTAAAATTGTTTTCCTATTGGTGTGATACTATTTATATGACAATAAATAAGTGATTTTACTATTCAATTAATCTAGTTATCATTTAAGAAATTTACCCTATAAAAATGAACAATTTATTATGAATCTTTAATTTAATATATAGACCTAAATAGAGCGCAAGTGCGCAACCAATCCAAATGATTTATATAGTTGATTAATTAGTTATCTTCGCATTCCTTTTTAATTGAAAATATAATTTTCGACACCAATTTAATGATGTGATAGCTGTAAATTTTTTTAAATTTGTCTAGAACTTAACTCATCACTCTAAATAAAACCCAATCTATGTATATTACCTTAAAAGCATGAACTCCTAATTTGAATGTTAAATTACTATAATATTTTTAACTTATGTTTTGACTTTTTCGATAAGTTGTGACTTTTCTAATAAGTTGTGACTTTTTTCAAAGGGCTGTGATTTTTCGATGAGTTATGACTTTTCCAAAGAGTTGTGACTTTTTCAAAGATTTGTGACTTTTCCAAAGAGTAGTGACTTTTTCAATAAGTTGTCACTTCTCGGAAAGGTCATGACTTTTAAGATAAAACCCAAAAATAACATGTTCATACTACCCTTTGTTGACTATAAATAGAGGGGTTTCCTCTTATTCTTCAACCACAATTTTTTTTAAATCTTCTACTCTTCTTCTTCTTGCATTTAAGAAAAATCGTGTAATTTATTGTTGTTGAGTGAGTTCGAAGTTTAGCGGAATATGAGGTACCACTATTCATATGAAGTAAATTGTTCTAACCTAAGAGACTATATTCCTTAACCTCAAGTACTTGAGGAAAATAATTCTTATGATATAATAGCTATTTTTTTGCTTAATATGTACATTAGTATGTAATGTTCCAATAAATGAAGTTAACATGATGTAGTCTAAATTCTTTTATTTTTGTTAACAATTTCTCTTGTGATGTAGATATATGCTTCTGAATATCTTTTTCAAAAATTATTAAGCTTCTCAAGAGTTAGAGAATTGTCACGATTTGTTTTTTTGATGCTCAAGACAAAAGAATAACTTTATTTATCAATGCTACTTATGTGATTTAGATTCTCAGGAAGTTTGCTTCAAAATAGTTCTTACTATATAAACATTGCCCTTTTGTTTTACTGATTTACTATTTCTCAATATTTAAGTATTTTCAATGAAGAAAAGTTTATATGACTTGTAATAACGTCAGTTGGAGTTTGTATTAGTTTAATTTTTGTTGTAGTGTAAATTTATTTATTTTTGTTAACAATTTCTCTTGTGATGTAGATATATGCTTCTGCATATCTTTTTTCAAAATTATTAAACTTCTCAAGAGTTAGAGAATTGTCACGATTTGTTTTTTTGATGCCCAAGACAAAAGAATGAATTTATTTATCAATGCTACTTATGTGATTTAGATTGTTAGGAAGTTTGCTTCAAAATAGTTATTACTATATAAACATTGCCGTTTTGTTTTACTGATTTACTATTTTTTAATATTTCAGTTTTTTGTACGAAGAAAAGTTCATATGACTTGTAATAACGTCAGTTGAAGTTTGTATTAGTTTAATTTCTATTGTAGTCTAAATTCATTTTTTTTTTAACAATTTCTCCTGTGATGTAGATAAATGTTTCTGAATATTTTTTTCCAAAATTATTAAACTTGTCAAGAGTTAGAGAATTGTCATGATTTGTTTTTTTGATGCTCAAGATAAAAAAAATGACTTTATTTATCAATGTTACTTATGTGATTTAGATTGCCAGGAAGTTTGCTTCAAACTAGTTATTACTATGTAAACATTGCCCTTTTGTTTTGTTAATTTACTATTTCTTAATATTTCAGTATTTTCGACGAATATTGATATTTATGGGTAGGTATTTATATATGTCACAAATGTATTATCAAGTTAACAAGATCATCTAACTTCAAAATATATTTTAAAATTTTCCAAGTTCTTTTTTTAAAAAAAGCTCACAACAAATGTGAAAATATGTGAATATAGATGAATCATTAAAAATTTATCATTAACAAAATAAATTTTATATTCAGTATTATGGAATAAATATTTTCATTTTGTTCCTACACTAAATTAAAATCTAATAACTATAAAAAAATAGTAACATTAATTAAAAGTCCTATTTATTTATGTAAGTATAAAATTTATTAGAAATTCATCTATTGCACATTAATTCTTTAGTTATAACATTATAAATTCTCTTAGTTATTACTAATTATTGCAAATGTTATTCACACTCTTTTACATTCTTTAGTTATAATTTATGAATTCTCTTAGTTATTACATTATTTATTTCTATCTTCTTCTTTTCTTGTATTAACTTTTGACCAATAATTTTTCATATTATTATACTGCCCCTATATATGTGATAACACATTGTTGTTATTTTTCCTTGAAAGAATCATGGTTTGTTGAATAAATTGAAAATTGTTTACAAGTATATGAACTATATCTTTGTTGGGTGTAAGATAAACATATGATTATATATACGATTTCACAGATAGAATATATTCTTTAATTTTTATTTTTATTTTTTTTGGTTAAAAAAAAAGAAAACATTTCTTAGTTAACTATGGACAGTTAGATAACTTTCTTTGATTTATGTACATAGTCAATCAAGAAGTCAAATATGAGAGCCAATAAACAGAACGTCACTATGTTATAACTTATAAAATAAAAATTAATATACAAATATAGTTCTAAAAAATAAAATGTAGTTATTTTCCACATGAACATATGACATCTAAAAATATTTAGTAAAATACATGTGCAAAACACATTTGGTTAGATGACAAGAAAAATACACAACAAATATCGTCTATAAGGTAATATGAGTGAGATATGACTAATTAAATGTTTGAACCTCATCAAATTGAAATAAATATATACCTTATTGCATTCAACTAATAAAGGTAGAAGTACCTCCCTAGACTATGTCTCAAATCCCAGAGATACACTTTAACTAAACTAAGATCGTATTACCCCCTTGAACTCATTTTTTTTTGTAATTTTGTACACTTTTGGCTTACGTGACATCCAAATATCTCCAACGCGCCTCAACTGTGTGGAGTCACGGGGTGTGCCACATAAGCCAAAAGGTGTACAATATTATATATAAAATGAGTTCAGGGGGTAATAGGACTTTAGTTTAGTTAAAGTGTGTCTCTGGGATTTGAGACATAGTTTAGGGGGGGACTTGTGCCTTCTCCCTTTTTTCATTGATTATCTTCATAGGTTCGTGTGAATAAGATATATATATATATATATATATATATATATATCCACATTGAACATTCACAAAAGAATCTGCAATATTATTTTGTGCAAAGCCTATTATTCAAATCTTTGCTTAAATTTTCTGAATTGATAATCACGTGTAATACACGTGTCGAAAAACTAGTTCTTGAATAAGTTAAAATGACCTATACAAATTTTCATTATTTTATTTTAAGCTAAATGTATTATTTATTAATAAAATTTACCATGAATTGACAAAATTTATGTTGATGGTCTAATTTATTGTTAATCACCTCTCTCCATAACACTTGTGGTGCCAACCTTCACTCTGTTAGATACAAGGCAAGCTAAAAGGTTATCATTCTTAGATTGTACTATTACTTGTATTAAGAGATTTATAACCAATTAAGTTTTCTTCTTTATTTAGTTTAGTAAATAAAAATGTTTTTTTAGTCGCAAAGATTGGACAATGCCAGAAATTATAATAAGAAATTTTGAAATTAAATTTACTGATATTACTATCATAAAAAGACACAAATGCATAAGACCCAGACATGACCAAATAATCACAAATATAGCACTTTGAAACATCAAGTTTAGTAAAAAGTAAGCAGGAGTTTGCAATTTCTACTAAGGTTGCATCAGTAAAATATCTGCAACCATCTACGATTAGAGACTTCAAAGGTTCTCCATGTCACTTGACTAATTTTGAAACTGATATGTATGTAACACTGATACACCCACTTAAATTCATCACCATCAAATTAGATTTACATATCTGAACAAAAGAGAGGAGTCCCTCATCAGTTATACGAAGAAGCCCATTCAGCTCTAGATGAGTTAATTTGTGACATAGTCTACGTAGTACATCAATGGTTGTATTTCCTACTCAAGGACATTTTCCAATAGTTGCAATAAGGAACCACCGAACGGATTGCATAGTGAAAGTTTTTCACACTGAAGCATTTCGCCAAGGAAAGACTCTTTAATTCCGTACCACAGTTCAAACGTATACCATAAAGCCTGGCTTGGGTAATCAGATGACCTCTTTTTTCGATGAAAATTAGCTTCATTATATACCTGGTATTGGCCATAATTCACAAGAACATTTTGTAGTCTTAGTAAGAGGTGGAAGGGTTAAGGATTTACCCGGTGTGAGATATCACATTATTCGAGGAACCCTAGATGCTGTCGGAGTAAACGATCGTCAACAAGGGCGTTCTAGTGCGTTGTAGATTCTTATCTAAGACTTGTATCATTTGATGAAGCCAATCCGAGGGAACTGTGAAGCTTCATAGGGTCTTTTTGTCCAGGCATCTTCATAGACATGTCTATTTCACCGACCCTCTCTCCGAGATAGTGCCCAGATCATTACGCCTTTCGTGCGGGTCGGAACTTACCCGACAAGGAATTTCGCTACCTTAGGAACGTTATAGTTACGGCCATCGCTCATCGGGGCTTCGGTCTCTGAATGCTCTTTCAAGGACAAAATGCCCTGGATATGAGTATGACTCTTTAGGGTAATACAACAGATTATCCATGTAGTAGCGGCGAGCGAGAGCAGATTGGGGTTTGAAGAAAAACAAACACGAAGCTTCATTCCTGTCCTTTTAGGCGAGCTACTTCGTTTCTTGTCCTGCCGATACTCGATAGAAATATCGACTTTACAAAGGCTAGCGGGTGCAGGTTATAAGGTCCGTTCTCTAGACAACCTTTACATATAACTCGAAGACCCAAATTATTGACTTCATAGTAAGCAATATTAAAAGAGCCTCCAACTTTCGTAGATGATGATTATTATCCAAGACCCAGAAATCCCTCTATTCTACTCTTTGAAGATCAGCAAGAGATAGATATGTTAGTGCAGTTCCATAATATGAGATAATATCTAGAGAGATGTCGTTTATGTGTAGTTCCTCAAATTTTACTCTTGTTAAAACATGAACAATTAAGTAAAAGAGATCCACAATTCCTTGATCCCCAACGAGTGGACAATATTTTAATCCAACATGCTTAAGGTTCGGGCAATATTCACCCACAATTTTGAGAGACTCATTCCCAATATATGAACAATCATTTATCGACAAAGAGTTAAGATTGAGACAATTATTTGCTATATCTAACAAAGACTTATTAGTAATTCTTGTGCATTGGAAAAGATCAAGATTCCAGATGACATCCATGAACAATCTCAAATAAGCCTTCATCATCAATAGTAGACACACTCCACAAGGAAAGTTCCCTGAGAGGAGGGCCCATTTTCACTATATCAAAGCTAAAAATATAACGAATAGAAGGAAAGAATCAGAAATATACGTGAACAACTTGACTATAGTATAGCTCAGATGCTTTCGTGAGTAGTAAGGAGTAGATCTCCCCTTATTTTGGGAAAACTGGTGGCTGTGTGTGAACTCATTCAAGGAAAATAGAGGCCTGATTCAACATTGTTGTTTACTCTGATTTGGTCGAGGTGGAAACCTCAAAGAATCAAGAACATACCTCTATTTATTGGCCATTGGAAAAGATAAACGTATCTAACAGATGACATGCACCCATGAGCAATATCAAATAAGCCTTCATCACCAACAAAAACACATTTTACAAGGAAAGTTCTCTAAGAGTACAACCCATTTTTCACCAGGTCAAAGCCAAAAATATAATGAATAGAAGGAAAGTGGATCAGAAAGATAGGTGAACGATTAGACTATAGTATAGGTTTGATGTTTCCATGGGCAGTAAGCAGCAAATCTCCCCTTATTTTGGGAAAGCTGGTGGCCGCGTGTGAATTCTTTAAAGGCAAAGGGCGGCCTGATTCGACATTGTTGTTTACTCTAATTCGGTTGAGGTGGAAACCTCAATGAAACAAGAACATACCCCTATTTATTAGCCATTGGAAAAGATCAAGCCTCTCTAAAAGATGACACCCATGAGAAATGTCAAATAAGCCTTCATCACCAACATAAGACAAAAGTATGTTGACTAAAAGGGAAGTAGATCAGAAAGATAGGTGATTGACTTGATTATAGTACAGGTCGGATGTCTCTGTGAGCAGTAAGCAACATATCTCCCTTTATTTTTGGAAATCTAGTAGCCACATGTGAATTCTTTCAAGGCAAAGGGCATGCCTCATTCAACATTGTTGTTTAGTCTGATTCGCTCGAGGTGGAAACCTCAATGAAATAAGAACATACCTCTATTCATTAGCAATTGGAACAGATCAAGCTTTTTTAACATATGACACCTATGAGCAATCTCAAATAAGCCTTCATCACCAACATTGGACACATTTCGCAAGGAAAGTTCCCTGAGAGTAGGGCCCATTTTTCACTGGGTCAAAGCTAAAAATATGATAAATAGAAGGAGAGCATCAGAAATATGCGTGAATGACTTCACCATAGTATAGGTCGGAGTTTCTGTGAGTAGTATGCATCAGATCTCCCCTTATTTTTGGAAAGCTGGTGGCCGCGTATGAATTCTTTCAAGTCAAAGGGCGGCCTGATTCGACATTGTTGTTACCCTGATTTGGTCGAGGCGGAAACCTCAATGAATCAAGAATATAACTCTATTTAGTGGCCATTGGAAAAGATCAAGCTTCACTAACAGATGACACCCATGAGCAATCTCAACTAAGCCTTCATCATCAACAAAAACCACATTCCACAAGGAAAGTTCTCTGAGAGTAGGGCCCATTTTTCACTGGGTCAAAGCTAAAAATATACTCCCTCCGTTTCACAAAGAATGACCTAGTTTGACTTGGCATGGAGTTTAAGAAAATAAAGAAGACTTTTTAATCTTGTGGTCCTAGATTAAAGTTATGTCAAATGTACAAAATTACCCTTTAATCTTGTGGCCTTAAACATGCCACGTAGAAAGTTGAAATTAAAATGTTACCAAAAAAATAAAGAGGTCATTCTTTTTGAAACAGACTAAAAAGGAAAGGAAGTAATTCTTTTGGAAACGGAGGAAGTAATAAATAGAAGGAAATCATTATAAATATATGTGAACGATTCGACTATAGTATAGGTCAAATGTCTCCGTGAGTAGTAAGCAGAAGATCTCCCCATATTTTGGGAAAGCTGGTGGCCGTGTGTGAATTCTTTCAAGGCAAAGGGTTGGTTGGTTGATTCAACATTGTTGTTTACTTTGATCTAGTCGAGGTGGCAACCTCAATGAATAACATACCTCTATTTATTAGCCATTGGAAAAGATCAGGCTTCTCTAATAGATGACACCATGAGAAATCTCAAATAAGTCTTCATCACCAACAAAAGATACATTCCACAAGGAAAGTTCTCTGAGAGTAGGGTCAAATCCAAAAATATAATGAATAGATGGAAGGTAAATCAAAAAATTAGGCGAACGACTTGACTATAGTATAGGTTGGATGTTTCTGTGAGCAGAAAGCACCAGATCTCCCCTTATTTTGGGAAAGCTGGTGGCCGCGTCTGAATTCTTTCAAGGCAAAGGGCGGCCTGATTTGACATTGTTATTTACTCTGATCTGGTCAAGGTGGCAACCTCAATTAATTAAGAACATACCTTTATTTATTGGCCATTGGAAAAGATCAAGCTTCTCTAATAGATGACACCCATGAGCAATCTCAAATAACTCTTCATCACCAACAAAAGTCACATTCCACAAAGGAAGTTCTCTCAGAGTACGACCCATTTTTCAATGGGTCATAGCCAAAAATATAATGAATAAACGAAAGGCAGATCAGAAATAGAGGTGAACGACTTGACTCTAGTATAGGTTAGATGTTTCTGTGCGCAGTAAGCAGCAAATCTCCCTTTATTTTGGGAAAGTTGGTGGCCACATGTGAATTCTTTCAAGGTAAAGGGTGACTTGATTCAACATTGTTGTTTTATCTGATTCGGTCGAGGTGGCAAACACAATTCAACAAGAACATACCTCTATTTATTATCCATTGGAAAATATCAAGCTTCTCTAACAAATGACACTAAGCCTTCATCACCAATAGTAGACACATTCCACAAGAAAAGTTCCCTGAGACTAGGGCCCATTTTTCATTGGGTCAAAGCTAACAATATGATGAATAAAAGGAAAAAAGATAAGATATGTGAACGACTTGACTATAGTATAGGTCGGATGTTTCCGTGAGCAGTAAGTAGCACATCTCCTTGTATTTTTGGAAAGCTGGTGGCCGCGTGTGAATTCTTTCAAAGCAAAGGGCGGCTTGATTCGTTATTGTTGTTTTCTCTAATCCAGTTGAGGTGGAAACCTCGAGCAATATCCTTGAGACAAATATCAGTCACACCACGACAAATGTTGTTTCCCTGAATAGATAGCTTTGCTAAACCTCCACGGTTTGCAGTTCCAACGGCAATAGCAGAAAGTCTGACATCTGTGGATTTCCTATTAACAAAAGACATTGCAAGATATCCATTAGATTTTGCGATCTCATCCTTGGAAATGTTGCTTAAAAGTATGAGCCATCGCTTGGACAAACATTTGTCTCTTGGCCACTAGGAAGACATCTAAATACTTCAAAGAGGAATTCATCATAAATGATTTCAATGGTAGTATGATTTTTCTTCTTAAAATTTTCAAAAGTGGTAGTGACACAAATCATCTTTCCATTTCGCCAACGTGATAAAAGCAGAGATGATTGTCTTGGGCTTAGATATGCATCTTGGAAAAAAGTACCATATTTTGAAAAATTTGAAGATAAAATACATCAAACAAAGACCATCCTATATAAACTATCATTTTGATAGATATTTTCCCTCAACAGTGCCCCTTTGTGGATAGATATATAAGGAAGAAGCTGACCTTTCTTTCTCACTTGAAAAGAAATACAGTCCTATATCTTCTTTACCCGGAATATGATTGTTGAATAGACTTTCCCAGTTATTACCACGATGATCTAGTTCAGATTTAACAGTATCAGGCAAAAGGCCTGAGAACTCATACACCTTACGTCTAACAATAGAAGGAGGATGAGCCAGGATATAACTATTGAGCATCCCAGGTACAAATTCCAAAGAACCTAAGATGTCAAAACATCCCTGAAATGCAAAAAGGAAGAGAGGTGAGATAAATTATCATTCGACTAAGCAGTACACATTCAGATTATCATTATGTCAAATATTTTTCAGTGCCTTACTCATTATTTTAATAATATTAGTGGCGTCCCTACCAGCTTGCATGTACCCAAAACTAAAAAGATATATCAACATTATTTTAAAAAAACAATTCAGAGTATGTGCTAGAAAATGAAATTTCTAAAGAATAAAGGTATGAGAAGAGGACAAATCAAATCAAGTTATTATTACAAAATATGGTGGTGAACACTTAACCTTAAGGTAATTGTACTTTTTTTTTTTTGCTTTGTTCAGTGTTTTTGGCAATTTGAAGATTCTGAGGTTTCGTATATCCTATTGATCCTGAAGGCCACTGCACTTTGCTATTTTCACGAAAAGAGTTTGAAATTTGAGCTCTAGGCTTGCTAAAATCCCTCGGGCCACGGTTGCCATGGATTTGTTTGACACAACTCTTGAGGAGACCGTATTTATCCGCGGAGATCCATATTTGTTTATGCTTGATGATAGACCAAGTGCTTCTTCAACATGTAGATATCTTATTTTCTGGTCCATACCTCCTTTTCCCAGTTAATACGATGTCCACCAGGAAACTTACTATGTTTCTTTGGTTGCACAATACTTTGACAAATCTTCTCAGAGGCAGGTAACATGGGTCCCTCATAATGCACATTTTCTAGTCCACTCGATGAAAACATTATCCCTTTTCCAATATCACATTCTTCACAACACCAATCCACTGGTGCATCAACATAATAGCCCATCATGCAATATCTGAAAGGAAGAAAAAATAGAAGAATATTTTTTTAAAACAAGAAGAGGAATAGGTATGCATAAAAGATACATGGAGTAATTATGAAAATTAAATGCCACATCATGCAAAAAAGATTCAAAAAGGAAAGAAAAAATGATAAACTAACTAGCAATTTTCTTCAAGAGGAACAACCCCTTGTGTAAAAAGATATATCAACATTATATTTAAATAAACTATTTAGAGCATATGCTAGAAAATGAAAATTTTAAAGAATAAAGGTATAAGAATAGGACAAATCAAATCAAGTTATTAATACGAAATATGGTGCTGAACACTTAACCTTTAGATAATTGTACTATTTTTTTTTTGCTCTATTCAGTGCTTTTGGCAATTTGAAGATTCTGCGGTTTCGTATATACCTGTTGATCTTAAAGGCCACTGCACTTTGCTCTTCTCACACAAAGAGTTTGAAATTTGAGCTCTAGGCTTGCTAAAAATCCCTGGAGCCACAGTTTCCATGGATTTGGTTGACACAACTGTTGAGGAGACCGTATTTGTCCACAGAGGTCCATATTTTTTTATTCTTGATGATAAACCAAGTGCTTCTTCAACATATAGATATATCATTTTCCCGGTCCGTACCACCTTTACCGAGTTAATACGATGTCCACCAGGAAACTTACTATGTTTCTTTGGTTGCACAGTACTCTGACAAATATTTTCAGAGAAAGGTAACCTGGGTCCCTCATAATGCACATTTTCTAGTCCACTCGACGAAAACATTATCTCTTTTCCAATATCACATTCTTCTCAACACCAATCCACTAGTGCATTAACATAATAGCCAATCATGCAATATCTGAAAGAAGGAGAAAATAGCAAACTATTTTTGAAACAAGAAGAGGACTATGTGTGTATAAAAGATACATGGAGTAATTATGAAAATTAAATGCCACATCATGCAAAAAATATTTAAAAAGGAAATAAAAACTGATAATCTAACTAGTAATTTTCTTCAAGAGGAACAACCCCTTGTGTAAAAAGATATATCAATATTATTTATAAAAAAAACTATTTAGAGTATATGCTAGAAAATGAAATTTCTAAAGAATAAAGGTATAAGAAGAGGACAAATCAAATCAAGTTATCAATACAAAATATGGTGGTGAACACTTAACCTTTAGATAATTGTACTATTTTTTTGCTCTGTTCATTGTTTTTGGAAATTTGAAGATTCTAAGGTTTCATATATCCTTTTGATCCTAAAGGCCGCTACACTTTGCTCTTCTCCCGAAAAGAGTTTGAAATTTTAGCTCTAGGCTAGCTAAAATTACCTCGAGCCACGGTTGCCATGGATTTGGTAGGCACAACTCTTGAGGAGACCATATTTATCCGCGGAGATCCATATTTGTTGATGCTTGATGATAGACCAAGTGCTTCTTCAACATGTAGATATCTCATTTTCATGGTCTGTACTTCTTTTACCCAGTTAATACGATGTCCACCAGGAAACTTACAATGTTTCTTTGGTTGTACAGTACTCTGATAAATCTTTTCAGAGGCAGGTAACATGGGTCCTTCATAATGCGCATTTTCTAGTCCACTCGATGAAAACATTATCCCTTTTCCAATATCAAATTCTTCACAACACCAATCCACTCGTGCATCAACATAATAGCCCATCATGCAATATCTGAAAGTAAGAGAAAATAGAAGAATGTTTTTTAAAACAAGAAGAGGAATATGTATGTATAAAATATGCATGGAGTAATTATGAAAATTAAATGCCACATCATGCATAAAAGATTCAAAAAGGAAAGAAAAATTGATAATCTAACTAGCAATTTTCTTCAAGAGGAACAACCCCTTGTGTAAAAAGATATATCAACATTATTTTAAAAAAAACTATTTAGAGTATATGCTAGAAAATGATATTTCTAAAGAATAAAGGTATAAGAAGAGGACGAATCAAATTAAGTTATTAATACAAAAGCTGGTGGTGAACTCCTAACCTCTAGATAATTGTACTATTTTTTTGCTCTGGTTAGTGTTTTTGGCAATTTGAAGATTTTGAAGTTTCGTATATGATGTTGATCCTAAAGGCCGTTGCACTTTGCTCTTCTGACGAAAAGAGTTTGAAATTTGAGCTCTAGGCTTGCTAAAAATCCCTTGAGCCACAGTTGCCATGGATTTGGTTGACACAACTCTTGAGGAGACCGTATTTATCCATGGAGATCCATATTTCTTGATGCTTGATGATAGACCAAGTACTTCTTCATCATGTAGATATCTCATTTTCCTTGTCCGTACCTCCTTTCCCAGTTAATACGATGTCCACAAAAAAACTTACTATGTTTCTTTGGTTGCACAATACTCTGACAAAACTTTTCAGAGAAAGGTAACCTAGGTCCCTCATAATGCACATTTTGTAGTCCACTCGATGAAAACATTATCCCTTTTCCAATATCACATTCTTCACAACACCATTCCACTGGTGCATTAACATAATAGCCCATTATGCAATATCTGAAAGTAAGAGAAAATAGCAGAATATTTTTAAAACAAGAAGAGGACTATGTATGCATAAAAGAAACATGTAGTAATTATGAAAATTAAATGCCAGATCATGCAAAAAAGATTCAAAAAGGAAAGAAAAACTGATAATCTAACTAGTAATTTTCTTCAAGATGAACAACCCCTTGTGTAAAAAGATATATCAACATTATTTTTAAAAAAACAATTTAGAGTATATGCTAGAAAATGATATTTTGAAAGAATAAAGGTATAAGTAGAGGACAAATAAAATCAAGTTATTAAAACAAAATATGGTGGTGAACACTTTACCTTTAGATAATTGTACTTTTTTTTGCTCTGTTCAATGTTTTCGGTAATTTAAAGATTCTGAGGTTTCGTATATCATGTTCATCCTAAAGGCTGCGGCACTTCGCTCTTCTCACGAAAAGAAATTGATATTTGAGCTCTAGGCTTGGTAAAAATCCGTCGAGCCACGGTTGCCATGGATTTGGTTTACACAACTCTTGAGGAGACCGTATTTATCCGTGGAGATCCATATTTCTTGATACTTGATGATAGACCAAGTGCTTCTTCAACATGTAGATATCATGTTATCCCGCACTACTAAAAATCTGCTAAAAAACGACAGAAGAAAAAGCGACGGACGGCGTCGCTCCAAAAATGCGACGGACTAAGAGATGCCGTCTGTCGCTTTTTAATTAAAATAATTACTTTTAAAATTATTTTACAAAAAGCGGCGGATTGCATCTCTTAGTCCATCACTTTTTATTAAAAATAATTATTTATAAATTAAACAATAACCACGTTGTCCGTCGTTTTAATTTATTTTATTTTATTAATTAGTTTTTTAAAAAAGCGACTGACGGCATCTCTTAGTCCATCGCTTTTTGGTCAAAATATCAAGTCAAACATTTTTTAAAAGCGACGGATAGCGTCTCTTAGTCCGTCGCTTTTTAATTAAAATAATTTTTTAATTTTTTTTTTAAAAGCGACGGACGACATCGCTTAGTCCGTCGCTTTTTTTCGCGTATTTTTGCTATTTAATTATTTTATATAGATAGTGATGCAGTCCGTCACTTTTTATTAAAAACAATTATTTATTAATTTTAAAAAAGTGATGCCGTCCGTTGCTTTTTATTAATTTTAAATGTTTAATTATATTTTAAATTAGCGACGGACAACATCTTTATGTCTGTCGCTTCTTGGTCAAAATATCTGGTCAAATATTTTAAGAAAGCGACGGACAATGTCTCTTAGTCTATTACTTTTTGGTCAAAATGTTGGTCAAACATTTTTAAAAAAAAACGACGGACATAGAGACGTTGTCCGTCGCTTTTTTTAAAATATCTGCACTAGTAGACGCAATTTTCCCTATTTCTCCATATAAAAAACAAAATTGAGAAATATTTTGATTTAATTTTATTTAAATCGTCTTCCGAAAAATGGTTTTGTGTAAAATTAAAAACAAAAAAAATTATAATACGGACTTTCAGATGTCGGTAAAATTAAATAGTATGTAATAAATTAATATTTTCAATTAACTTTAAATAAATCGTCCGCCGAATGACGGTTTTATATAAATTAAAAAATAATTTAATATAAAATACTGACCTCCCGATGTCAATATTATTTAATTAACATGATTACTTTTTATTTATCTTAAAATTTAATGTGATACCGACCTCATGAGGTCGGTATTATTTATTATATCTAATTACTTTTAATAAAAGCGACATCCGGAGGTCGGTATGTTTAAAATATTCCTATTAATCATAATTTTGCTATTGTGCATAATATTAAAATTTCATTTTACACCTACGATTAATTGTTCAAAAAGTGTAACAATTTTGTATCCTTTTACAAATAAAATGTTAGAATTCGTGAAATAAATAAAAAAATATCTATAATCCATATTTAGAGTATGAAACTACGTTGATATGAATTAGGAGATAATTATACTTATATTTATAGAGTAATGTACAAATCCTATCAGTCCGTCGTCTAATCATAAACTTAATATCTCATGTCATGATGTAGTAGAGGTGAAGAGCTAACATATAATCCATTCCAGTATGACATGCGAGATAGTATTATTATATATGTTCGATCTTGAATGGATTTCAAGTATAGTGATCACCTCCTAATTATGATGACATGTAAAGGATACTTCATCGGAGTATGAAATACGTTGATTAATTATATATATATTCCTCGAGTAGTTTAACAAATCAAGTCTTATATACTAGTGGTTCAGATATGAAATACATTATCAATTAAAGAAATACCGATGATCAATTCAAGGAGATTTATATATTAAATTTGATATTGATAAACTTTTGTTGATCAATAAAATTAAATTTATATAATTAGAAGGTATATAATTTAAATTTATAAAATTAACTTGATCGATAAATTAAATTTATTAAATTAAACTTTTGTTGATGTGTAGTTAAATTATATATATTACTATATTATAGAAGACTCTAGGAATGACTACCATTTTGCCAATAAGACCACTACTAATGTCCAATATATTTATAAAATATATAAGTGGGCCCCACCACCTTCCACTTAAATACTACATATTATATATTATTAATTACTATACTATAAATCACTACTAATATCCAATATATTTATCAAACTATATAAGTGGACCCCACCACCTTCCACTTAAATACTACATATTATATATTAATTACTATACTATAAATGACTTAAATACTCCATATTATCTATTACAATAATTAACAATTATTTGACACTTTAAATTCTATCAATGCCATATAAATTAGGATAAAAAACCTAAGATATAATATTTAAATATATTTAAAAATAATATAAGTAATACTATACATTACAATAATTAACAGCTTAATTATTTAAATCTTATATAAAAAATTTAATTGACTCTCTAAATTCTATTGGTACCACATAAAATGGATTATATAATGAACATATATTGTTTGAAATTGACGAAAAAGAAACAATAAATTATAATAATTAATAAAAAAATAGTCCACTCCAAAAAATCTATCAATTAACAACATATATTGTTTGAAATTGACGAAAAAGAAACTATAAATTACAATAATTAACAAAATAAATCTCTCGACTCCAACAAATCTATCAATTAATGCCACATAAATTGGGACATGGCAAATAACATATATTATTAAAAAATTAGGTTCAAAATGTACTATAAAATACAATAATTAACAACTTAATATATTAAAGAGACATATAAAAAAGGGTTAATATTTGAAATTCTGTCTGTGCCACATAAATTAGAACAAACAGAGTAATAAATATTATTTTCAAAATTATGTAAAAAAAAAAAAGTACTACAAATCACAATAGCTAACAATTTAAAATATTTTTAAAATCATATAAAAATTTCAATAACTTCTTAAATTCCATAATATAACACTTGAATACTACATATTATATATTAATTACTATACTATAAATCACTTAAATACTCCATATTATCTATTACAATAATTAACAATTATTTGACACTTTCAATTCTATCAATGCCATATAAATTAGGATAAAAAACCTAAGATATAATATTTAAATATATTTAAAAATAATATAAGTAATACTATACATTACAATAATTAACAGCTTAATTATTTAAAACTTATATACAAAATTTAATTGACTCTCTAAATTCTATTGGTACCACATAAAATTGATTATATGATAAACATATATTGTTTGAAATTGACGAAAAAGAAACAATAAATTACAATAATTAATAAAATAAATAGTCGACGAAATTGACGAAAAACAAATTATAAATTACAATAATTAACAAAATAAATCTCTCGACTCCAACAAATCTATCAATTAATGCCACATAAATTGGGACATGGCAAATAACATATGTTATTAAAAAATTAGGTTCAAAATGTACTATAAAATACAATAATTAACAACTTAATATATTATAGAGACATATAAAAAATGGTTAATATTTGAAATTCTGCATCTATTTTAATTAACAGGCACACGTCTATTTTTTTAAAATAAGAAATTGCAATTGAAGAACATAAATAAAAACAAATCATAAAAATTAAGGTTGTCTAAAAAATTATATATTTTAGTATGCATGATTTATAAAAATATTATTATTTTTAAATTATCATATTTATCGATAGTTAAACTCAAAATAATTACTTTACTTATATTTTAAAATATTAGATGTTTTTAATAATGTGTGAAAATGTTTTAATATGTAGTATTTATTAATCGGATAGCATTTCCTTATTCTTCCTCTAAATTATTTAAATTATAGTCCATTCTATTCCAATTTATTTCAATTCTAGCCCTCTTTCTATGCAATTCTCTTTCGATTTTAGCCTCTAATTTCAATTTAGTCGCAAGTGATTATTTCAATTTAGGCCCATTCTTATTTCAATTTCAGATTCCAACTGATTTAATCCCATCCATCCATCTCTAAATTAAATCCTAGATCAAATCTCAGCCCTACATCTTATATTATTCAAGGGTCCAGATTAAATTCCATCTCCTTCCTTCTAATATATCAAAACTAATACCCTAAATTAATGATCTCCTCTCTCCCTCTCCAGCCGCCGCCGCTGCCGCTCCCTCTCTCTCCTCTCTTCCTCGATCCGGCGACTAGCAGCAACTGCGACCAGCAGCAACCTCGGCGCCCTCTCTTCCTCTCCTCTCCCAAAATCAGCCTCCTCCTCCATCTCTCTTCTCCATCGACACCGGTGAGACAGAGAGACACCATCGCCCTCTCCGGCGAAACCTCTGTTCCCCCTCTCCTCTCCTTCGCTGCCTTCTCTTCCCTTTCCTCTCCTCCTCTCGGTGAGAACAACTCCTCCAGCGAGCTCCGTCACAGCAACAGCAGCAACCGACGGCGAACAAGCAGTGACCAGGCCACCCCCGATCAGCAAACTCTAGCAAACAGCAATGTTGTGACAACGAAAACGAAATTTTTTGATAGGGATAGATCTTTACAGATCTGCCCCAGGTATGAATATTTATTTTAAGCCTTAAATCTTTATATAGGTGGGTTGTTTTGTTCATTGGTGTTCTTCCTTACCTAGAATTCTTGTATAAATAAGGTATTGCAATTCCTTATAATGCTTTAGTGTCATTCCGATTTCATTCATTTTTGTGTTGGAACTAATGTGTTAACTTTGTGGTAGAACTAGTGCGTGAATTTATGTGTTGAAATCAACTTGTTTAAGTCTTGATTGACCATAAGTTAATGTGGCATGTGTATATTAACAATTGATTTAGCCCTCTCCTTAATTGACAATTGCCCTTAATTAGTAGTATTTGTTGATTTGATAGCAATTTCGTAGGTAAATTGGTAAATCAGATTGATGTTCGTTTCTTACAATTCTCAATAATCTCTAAATCAATTTGCTGAATTTAGTCAACATTCTCTCTTATTAGTAAACCTTGATTTCATCCTGTCACTAAATTATATATATTGAACTTGAACTTGAAATTAGAATTTGAACTTGAACTTAGATTTTGACTTGAACTTAGAACTTGAACTTGAAATTAGAACTTGAACTTGAAATTAGAACTTGAACTTGAAATTAAAACTTGAACTTGAAATTAGAACTTGAACTTGGACTTAGAATTTGAAGTTAAACTTAGAACTTAGAATTTGAACTTAAACTTAGAACTTGAACTTAGAATTTGAAGTTGAACTTGAAATTGGAACTTAAACTTAGTTATTGAAGTTGAACTTAGAATTTGAACTTGAACTTAGAACTTGAAATTTGAGTATTGAATTTGTTAATTAGTGTATTGAATTAGAACTTGAACTTGAACTTAGAATTTGAAACTTAGAACTTGAACTTGAACTAGAAATTGAACTTAGAACTTGAACTTAAACTTAGTTATTGAAGTTGAACATAGAATTTGAACATGAACTTGAAATTAGAACTTGAAATAAGAATTAGAACTTGAACTTGAAATTATAAATTGAACTTGAACTTAGAACTTGAACTTGAAATTAGAATTTGAACTTGAACTTAGAACTTGAACTTGAACTTAGAATTTGACTTGAACTTAGAACTTGAACTTGAAATTAGAACTTGAAATAAGAATTAGAACTTGAACTTGAAATTATAAATTGAACTTCAACTTAGAACTTGAACTTGAAATTAGAATTTGAACTTGAACTTAGAACTTGAACTTGAACTTAGAATTTGACTTGAACTTAGAACTTGAACTTGAAATTAGAACTTGAACTTGAACTTAGAATTTGAAGTTAAACTTAGAACTTGATGTTGAAATTTGAACTTGAACTTGAACTTAGAATTAGAACTTTAACTTGTACTTAGAATTAGAATTTGAACTTGAACTTAGAAATTGAACTTGAACTTAGAACTTGAAATTTGAGTATTGAATTTGTTAATTAGTGTATTGAATTAGAACTTGAACTTGAACTTAGAATTTGAAACTTAGAACTTGAACTTAAACTTAGTTATTGAAGTTGAACTTAGAATTTGAACTTGAACTTGAAATTAGAACTTGAACTTAGAATTAGAACTTGAACTTGAAATTATAAATTGAACTTGAACTTGAAATTAGAATTAGAACTTGAACTTAGAACTTGAACTTGAAATTAGAATTTGAACTTAAACTTAGATTTTGACTTGAACTTAGAACTTGAACTTGAACTTAGAATTTGAAGTTAAACTTAGAACTTGAACTTGAAATTAGAATTTGAACTTGAACTTAGATTTTGAACTTGAACTTGAAATTATAAATTGAACTCGAACTTAGAACTTGAAATTAGAACTTGAACTTAGTACTTGAACTTAGATTTTGACTTGAACTTAGAAATTGAACTTGAACTTGAAATTAGAATTAGAACTTGAACTTAGAACTTGAACTTGAAATTAGAATTTGAACTTGAACTTAGAATTAGAACTTGAACTTGAAATTATAAATTGACCTTGAACTTAGAACTTGAAATTAGAACTTGAACTTAGAACTTGAACTTAGATTTTGACTTGAACTTAGAACTTGAACTTGAAATTAGAATTTGAACTTGAACTTAGAATTTGAACTTTAACTTGAAATTATAAATTGAACTTGAACTTAGAACTTGAAATTAGAACTTGAACTTAGAACATGAACTTAGAACTTGAACTTGAAATTAGAATTTGAACTTGAACTTAGAATTTGAACTTGAACTTGAAATTAGAACTTGAACTTATATTTTGACTTGAACTTAAAACTTGAACTTGAACTTGAAATTAGAATTAGAACTTGAACTTAGAACTTGAAATTAGAACTTGAACTTAGAATTAGAACTTGAACTTGAAATTATAAATTGAACTTGAACTTAGAACTTGAAATTAGAAATTGAACTTAGAACTTGAAATTAGAACTTGGACTTAGAACTTGAACTTGAAATTAGAATTTGAACTTGAAATTAGAATTTGAACTTGAAATTAGAACTTGAACTTAGAATTAGAACTTGAACTTGAAATTTAACTAATTTTAGAACTTTTCGTTCTAGGCAACTGAGGAAGCTCAACATCTAAAAAAGTTGATACAAGACTATATTGCTTCTTTCATCAAAGTAGGAGATAAGGTTGGTGCTTCTAAATTTCTAAAGTTCAAGTACAATTGTTTTCAATAATGTGCTTGTGTCCATCTAGTATTGATATTTAGCTTTAATTTTATGATAATATTTTTGTGTCCATCGATTGTTTGTTAAGCATAAGTACCAACACTAGTTGATCCTATTGATGACAAAATTGATTTTCTTGCAAGATCGATTTGTGTCCATCTAGTGTTGACACTTAGCTTTAAATTTAGAAATAATATATTTGTTAAGCATGAGTACCAACACTAGTTGATCCTATTGATGACAAAATTGATTTTCTTGCAAGATCGATTTGTGTCCATCTAGTGTTGACACTTAGCTTTAAATTTAGAAATAACTTAAATTAAAAAATGTGGTTTTGTTGATGGATTTAGTTGTTGGAATTAAGTCATAACTAAACTAGTTAAAGTTGTTAAGTTGTTTAAATAAGTTAAATTAATTAGTGTGGTTTAGTTGGTGGATTTAGTGTTGTATTATGTCAAAACTAAACTAGTTAAAGTTGTTAAGTTGTTTAAATAAGTTAAATTAATTAATGTGGTTTAGTTGGTGGATTTAGTGTTGTATTAAGTCAAAACTAAACTAGTTAAAGTTGTTAAGTTGTTTAAATAAATTAAATTAATTAATGTGGTTTAGTTGGTGGATTTAGTGTTGTATTAAGTCAAAACTAAACTAGTTAAAGTTGTTAAGTTGTTTAAATAAGTTAAATTAATTAATGTGGTTTAGTTGGTGGATTTTGTGTTGTATTAAGTCAAAACTAAACTAGTTAAAGTTGTTAAGTTGTTTCAATAAGTTAAATTAATTAATGTGGTTTAGTCAATACTAAACTAGTTTTAGGACTACTACTAGCAAAATTATTATTAAATTTTATTTATAATATAATTGAATATCTATATTTTTGTAGATGGATTATCGTTTGTGGATGTATAATATGCATTATGAAACTGGTGCTGGTTTGAAACCTGAGTTTATTGACGGTGTTAGAAATTTTATTGAACATACAATGACACTTGACATTTTCAAGATTAATGGATTGGTTAGATGTCCTTGTAGTGTATGTAAGTGCTTAAAATTTTTCGAACCAGATAGAGTTATGGTTCATTTGTACCGTAATGGATTTAAGCCTAGATATTTTGTATGGAGTGATCATGGAGAAAGTGATGGATTGGATGGTATCTTTTATAATTCGATGCCTGTTGATGTATATAATATGGTTGCACCACATGGCCAAATTAGGGTTGAACAAGTTAGAGTTGAATATGATAGGGTTGAACATGATAGAGTTCATGAAATGATCAATGATGCTTTCGGGGTTCAAGGTGGAATGGAACCGGAACAATATTTTGATGAAGCTCCTAATGAAGAAGCAAGACACTTTTATGATCAATTAGAAGAGTCTAGTCGTCCACTATGTGAAGGGAGTCCGCATTCTGCCTTGTCAGTTGCGGTTAGATTAATGAATATTAAATCAGATTGGAATGTTCCTAATGTTGCTATGGACTCAATGGTTGATCTTTTGGGTGAACTAGTTAATCTGGAGTTTAACATACCAAAGAACTTCTATCAGGCAAAGCGTTTGGTGTCCAAGTTAGGATTGACGTATGATAGAATTCATTGTTATGTTAATGGATGCATGTTGTTTTACAAGACTGATAGTGAATTAGAAAATTGTAAGTTTTGTGGACATACTCGTTATAAGGGGACTCCGGCTGGAAA
The DNA here is from genome assembly GCF_900185275.1 of Solanum verrucosum. Lineage (NCBI taxonomy): Eukaryota > Viridiplantae > Streptophyta > Magnoliopsida > Solanales > Solanaceae > Solanum > Solanum verrucosum. The sequence continues at coordinate 755,255 of NW_026019947.1, read as the reverse complement.
GATGGTCCCAGTTCAGGCGATGCATTATCTACCTCTTATTCCTAGATTAAAGAGGTTGTATGCATCGATGAGGTCTGCCCCACATATGAGATGGCATCGTGAATATAGAAGGCCGCCAGGTGTTTTGTCTCATCCATCTGATGGTGAAGCATGGAAGCATTTTGATAATGTATATCCTGATTTTGCTAGTGAACCAAGAAATGTTAGATTGGGGTTGTGTTCAGATGGCTTCACACCATTCTGTAATAATGCTTCGCCTTATTCATGTTGGCCGGTATTTCTTACTCCGTATAATCTTCCTCCTGAAATGTGCATGACCAGTCCCTACATCTTTCTAAGTTGTGTTATTCCAGGTCCCCGGAATCCAAAAAGTTTGATTGATGTCTATCTACAACCATTGATAGATGAGCTCAAACAATTGTGGTTTGAAGGCGTTTTGACTTATGATATATCAAATAAGCAGAATTTTATCATGCGTGCTTCTTTAATGTGGACTATTAATGATTTTCCTGCATACGGGATGTTGTCTGGTTGGATGACAGCTGGAAAGCTAGCATGTCCGTATTGCATGGAAAATAGTAAGGCATTCACTTTAAAGCATGGCAGAAAAAATACATGGTTTGATTGTCATCGCCAGTTCTTGCCAATGGACCATGAGTTTAGAAAGATGAAAAATGCATTTAGGAAAAATAAGGTTGAAAGTGACCCCCCCACCTCCATTACTCACAGGGCATCAAATTTGGGAGAGAATTTCTCAATTACCTAAAGTTACAGAAGCTTCACCTTCTAGACTTCCTGGATATGGTGTTGAACATAATTGGACCAAACAAAGCATATTTTGGGAGTTGCCGTATTGGAAGGACAATCTGCTACGACATAATCTAGATGTGATGCACATTGAAAAAAATTACTTTGACAATTTGTTTAACATAGTGATGGATGTTAATGGTAAGACAAAAGACAATCCAAAAGCTAGAATGGACATAAATGAATATTGTAGGAGAAAAGAGTTATGGCTGCAGGAATTACAGAATGGTAAAATAGTTAAGCCCAAAGCCAGCTTTTCATTCACATTGGATGAGAAACGTGAAATTATTAAGTGGGTTAAAAATTTGAGGATGCCAGAGGGCTATGCTTCGAATTTAGGAAAGCGGGCAGATATGAATGAAGGAAAATTGATAGGTATGAAAAGTCATGATTGTCATGTGTTCATGGAAACTTTAATTCCTATCGCTTTTAGCCATTTACCCGAAAGGATATGGAAACCAATCACAGAGATAAGTCTTTTTTTTAAAGATTTGTGTTCTGGAAAGTTGTTGGAGAGTAGTTTAGATAGGATGGAGGAAAATATTCTTGTCACTACTACTAAGTTGGAGAAGATATTTCCATGTGGTGTTTTTGATGTGATGGAGCATCTTCCAATTCACCTTGTACAAGAGGCCCGCCTCGGAGGTCCGGTTCAAACAAGATGGATGTATCCATTTGAAATATTCACTAAGTTATATATATTCGCCAAGTCTTTTATATATTAACATATATATACATATATGCATGCAGAAAAATTGGTAGTTCGAAGCAAACGATTAAGCAAAGGGGAGGGATCGAAAGATCATTTGTTCAAGGTCATATTGGGAGAGAAACATGTGATTTTTATTCTTATTACTTTGGTCATGATGTGTCATGTAGGAGAAACAGGCCCAATCGCAATGATGAAGGCGATATTGATAATTTATTTCCACCAATATCAATTTTTAATCAAAATGGTCGAGGATCTAAAAAGCGTAGAAAGCGAGGCTTCACTGATATGGAAATGCAATCAGCTATGACACATATTTTGCTTAATTGTCCAGAGATTCAATCATATGTCAAGTAAGTGTTAAAAATATGTTATTAAATTACATACTAATAAGTGATCATTAACTAACTAAATACTTGAATGTAAAATGATCAGCTTGTTCGTAAACACATGGGGTAATGAAGCCATCTATACAGAATTTTCCAAATGGCTGAGGAACTATGTAAGTGTGCAATCACTAAGTATTTAATAATATATTCATGTTATACTAAATTATATTACTTGAAATAACAATCGCGTAGGTTTACGATGAATACTCAAGTGTCCAACATTTGCAATTAGTGAAAGAAGTAGCCCTTGGACCTTAATCTGAAGTACTGGCAATGAATAAGTATTGTGTCAATGGTTTTAAGTTTCAAACTAAAGAAGTATCTAGGAACAAGAAAACAAATAATAGCGGTGTCTATATACAAGGTGATGTTGATGGTACTGGTCAAACTATTGAATATTATGGTGTCATTCAAGAGATTATTGAAGTGAGGTATTCAGGTTGGCCTAATAAGAAGATTGTATTGTTTCGGTGTGAGTGGTTTGACCCATCACATAGAGGCACAAAGGTGGAACATCAACATAATATAATTGAAGTTAAGCACACCAGGAAATACAGAAGTTATGATCATTTTATTATTGCACAACATGCTAAACAAGTGTATTACGCTTCATATCCATTGCGTAGAGACAAAGCTGATTGGTGGGTTGTTATAAAAAGTAAGCCTGTGGGAAGAATTGAAATTGACAATGTCTTAGATATGGCGTATCAAAATGATGTTGCAATTGTTCAACAACAAGTTGATGTTGAATTGGAAACCACACTACAACATCCTCAAAACATATTAGAAGAAGTATTTGATGATGAGATATTGAATGTTGAGGAAGAAATATCCGAGAATGAGGAAAATGAATCATTTGATGACGAAGAATAGGACGATAATGAAAATGAAACAACTGAGGAGGAAGAATGGGAGAATGATGGAATTGAAACAAGCGAGGAGGAATAGTGTAGAATGAAAGCTAGCTAGTACATATGTAAGTGTATTTTACTAATTTTATTTAATTTATGATTTTTATATATATTATACATGTAAATTTGCATACAGATGTCATTAGGCGGTGACAGTGATAGATATCGCGAGCATCTTGGAGTTGGCCAGACTAAACAGGCTAAAAAGAAGAAGTCTAGGAGACCGATAGATCCTGAGGATATTGTAGGATCTATTTCTTCTGCGCCAGAGCGCATCAGCCATAATACTCATTTATTTGCTGTTCCGTTTGGTACGGCGGATCCTCGACAATATTATCTTAATTATCGTCGACCAGTCGGTGCTTCATCTACTTCACAGGCATTGCCTTCACGACGCTACGAGGACCTACCTTTACAAGCTATTCGTCGAGCACGACCCTTATTGGCAGGTACTCCATCTCCCACAGGTACATCTCCTCAGTTATCTGCCATGAGGCTTGGAGATTCTAGTAGCGAACAGTCAGATGCTATGGCCGGTACGCCTCCATTGACTCAGCGTTTTGTGCATCCTGATGTATCACCCTCGTCTACAGCTTCACCTAGTGCTACACCACATGATACGATGTCTGCTCTAGCTCCTGGCTAGAAGGACAGACTTGGTAGAGTCATGATTGAGCTGGATGGATCATCGTAAGTTTGTTTTGTTATCTATTTGTTACTTTATTTTATTTATTTCTTATACTTTAATATATTATTCATGAACTAACATATTTATTATGTGTTTTGCAGGTGGCATCCTACAAAGGATACTGCCCGGGCTTTAAAAGAGTGTGTTAGAAAACTCTATACACAAGCTTATCACTCTTGGAGCGAGATTCCAAACAGTATATGCCAGGCGATGTTTAATAACTTTAAGGTATATATTTTTTAGTTAAGTTTAGTATACTTTACTTTTTTTTACTATCGATTTAATTAACGTTATTTAATTTTTTTTCAGACTATGTGTACTTGGGAGTCGAGGTACAATTTGGTCATTGGGACCACATTTGAGAGGAAGGCATCCACCAGACTGTCTAACTGGCTAAAGAGCGTTCGGGATAGTGGTGAACTTCCCGGTTGGATGTTGCCTCATGTTTTTGCTGAATTGGGTCAGTATTGGAAAACAGACAAGTTTAAGGCAATATTATATCAAGCCAAAATGGCTAGAGGCAGTCTTAAAGGTGGCTCGTTGCACACTGGAGGTGCAAAGACGGTTGGAACAATTGCACGAGAGATGGTAAGTTCTAATTCAAACTGTTAAATAAATAATTAGTTGATACATATATATCGTTATAAATTTTAGTTTTTATTTATAGGAAAAAGAATTGGGACACACTCCCATTGAACCAGAGGTTTTCAAAAAGACTCATGTCAGGAAGAAAGAAAATAAGTCAGATCCGGATGTGTGGGTGGAGGAAAGGGCCGAACGAACTTTTGTAAGTTATTTAATATGAAAAATATATATCAATAGTGAATATATATTATGATATGTATATATATTGATGTCAATATTTATATTTAATATGCAGAATGACTTTCATAAGTACGTCGCTGAGAATCTAGATAGTTCGGTTCAATTGACACCTGAACTGTCCACTCAGATTTGGAAAGAAAAAGTGGTAGGGGGGACACACAAGGGTAGATGTTATGGTCTAGGCTCTCGCAACGATGTTAGACACCTTCAGTCAGGCTTAGAAGGTATTGGATCGTCACGTCAAGCTGAGGCACTTGACGGTGTTCAAATTGTTGCTATGTCGGATCAAATAACTAAACTTACAGCGGCACTAGCAGAGTCGGAGCGGAAAAGAGTAGCTGAACAACAAAGCATGAGTGAGACCGTTCAGCAAATCAAAGAACAAGTGATGAACCTCGCTTATCGACCTACTACTTTGGCTCCCGATGACACCGATGACACCGACGACGAAAGTGATGAGGATGATTATGTAGATCTCACTCCCTAGTTTAGATCTCTGGACATTTATGAACTTTTTGAAATTTTAAAACGAATTTTAAAAGACTTTATAAGTCTTTAATTTATGATTTAAATACTTTTGAATGTTATTTTATGTTTTGTTTAGACTGTTTATAATTGTATGTGTTTGATTGGCCTGAATAGTGTAGAATTGAATTGAATTGAATTTGCAGGTGGGCAGCAGAATCTGAAATCTGGTACTGTCAAAAATATTGCAGAAAAAGTGACGGACAGCGTGGTTTAGTCCGTCGCTTTTTTGAGTTTTAATTTTTTTAAAAACCCAGAAAAGCGACGGACAGCGTGGTTTTTTCCGTCTCTTTTTTAGGTTTTTTTTTTAAAAAATCCATAAAAGTGACGGACAGCGTGGATTTTTCCGTCGCTTTTTCAGGTTTTGAAAAATAAAATTTCCAGAAAAGCGACGGACAGTGTCCTTTTATCCGTCGCTTTTCTGGGATTTTCAAAAAATAAATTTCCAGAAAAGCGACGGACTGCGTCGCCCTTTAGAAATTTCAAAAAAATGAAAATTAAAATAAAGCGACAGACTCCGTCGCTTTTTTAAAAAAATTCAAAAAAAAAAATAGTTGAAAAGCGACTCAGTCCGTCGCTAAAAGAGACGCAGTCCGTCTCTAAAAGCGACGCAGCTCGTCGCTTTTTGAAAAACGACGTTGTCCGTCGCTTTTTAGCGACGCAGTCCGTCGTTTTTTTGACAATTTTTTAGTAGTGCCGGTTCGTACTTCCTTTTTCCAGTTAATACGATGTCCACCAAGAAACTTACTATGTTTCTTTGGTTGCACAGTACTCTGACAAATCTCTTCAGAGGCAGGTAACCTGGGTCTCTCATAATGCACATTTTCTAGTCCACTCAATGAAAACATTATCCCTTTTCCAATATCACATTCTTCACAACACCAATCCACTGGTGCATCAACATAATAGCCCATCAAGCAATATCTAAAAGGAAGAGAAAATAGAAGAATATTTTTTAAAACAAGAATAGGACTATGTATGCATAAAATATACATGGAGTAATTATGAAAATTAAATGCCACATCATGCAAAAAAGATTCAAAAAGGAAAGAATAACTAATAATCTAACCAGCAATTTTCTTCTAGACGAACAACACCTTGTGTAAAAAGATATATCAAAATTATTTTTAAAAAAACCTAGTTAGAGTATATGCTAGAAAATGAAATTTCTAAAGAATAAATGTATAAGAAGAGGACAAATCAATTGAAGTTATTAATAATAATAAAAAATGGTGGTGAACATGTAACCTTTAGATAATTGTACTGTTTTTTTTTCTTTGTTCAGTCTTTTTGGCAATTTGAAGTTTCTGAGGTTTCGTATATCCTGTTGATCCTAAATGTCGTTGCACTTTGCTTTTCTCACAAAAAGAGTTTGAAATTTGAGGTCTAGGCTTGCTAAAAATCCCTCGAGCCACAGTTGCCATGGATTTGGTTGACACAAGTCTTGAGGAGACCATTTTTATCCACGAAGATCCATATTTCTTTATGCTTGAGGATAGACCAAGTACTTCTCCAACATGTAGATATCTTATTTTCCTGGTCCGTACCTCCTTTTCCCAGTTAATACGATGTTCACCAAGAAATTTACTATGTTTCTTTGGTTGCACAGTACTCTGACAAATCTTTTTAGAGAAAGGTAACCTGGGTCCCTCATAATGCACATTTTCTAATCCACTCGATGAAAACATTATCCCTTTTCGAGTATCACATTCTTCACAACACCATTCCACTGATGCATCAAAATAATAGCCCATCATGCAATATCTGAAAGGAAGAAAAAATAGCAGAATATTTTTCAAACAAGAAGAGGACTATGTATGCATAAAAGATACATGGAGTAATTATGAAAATTTAATGCCACATCATGCAAAAAATATTCAAAAAGGCAAGAAAAATTGATAATCTAACTAGGAATTTTTTTCTCGAGAAACAACCCCTTGTGTAAAAAGATATATCAACATTATTTTTAAAAAAAAAACTTTTTAGAGTATATGCTAGAAAATGAAATTTTTAAAGAATAAAGGTATATGAAGAGGACAAATAAAATCAAGTTATTAAAACAAAATATGGTGGTGAACACTCTACCTTTAGATAGTTGTACTATTATTTTGCTTTGTTAAGTGTTTTTGGCAATTTAAAGATTTTGAGGTTTCGTATATCTTGTTGATCTTAAAGGCCTCTGTAGTTCGCTCTTCTCATGAAAAGATTTTGATATTTCAACTCTAGGCTTGCCAAAAATCCCTCGAGCCATGGTTGCCATTGATTTGGTTGACACAACTCTTGAGGAGACTGCATTTTTCCGCGGAGATTCATATTTTTTTATGCTTGATGATAGGACAAGTGCTTCTTCAACATGTAGATATCTCATTTTCCCGGTCCGTACCTCTTTTTTCCATTTAATACGATGTCCACCAGGAAATTATATTTCTTTGGTTGCACAGTACTCTGACAAATCTCTTCAGAGGCAGGTAGCCTAGGTCTCTCATAATGTACATTTTCTAGTCCCCTCGATGAAAATATTATCCCTTTTCCAATATCACATTCTTCACAACACTAATCCACTGGTGCATCAACATAATAACCCATCATGCAATATCTTAATGGAAGAGAAAATAGCGGAATATTTTTAAAACAAGAAGAGGACTATGTATGCATAAAAGATACATGGATTATTTATGAAAATTAAATGCCACATCATGCAAAAAAGATTCAAAAAGGAAAGAAAAACTGATAATCTAACTAGCAACTTTCTTCAAGAGGAACAATCCCTTGTGTAAAAAGATATATAAACATTATTTTAAAAAAAAAAACTATTTAGAGTATATGAATGAAATTTCTAAAGAATAATAATATAAGAAGAGGACAAATAAAATCAAGTTATTAATACAAAATATAGTGGTGAACACTTAACCTCTAGATAATTGTACTATTTTTTTTGCTCTGTTAAGTGTTTTCGGCAATTTAAAGATTCTGAGGATCGTATATCCTATTGATCCTAAAGGCCGCTGCACTTTGCTCTTCTCATGAAAAGAGTTTGAAATTTGAGCTCTAGGCTTGGTAAAAATCCTTCGAGCCACGGTTGCCATGGATTTGGTTGACACAACTCTTGAGGAG